>NC_092229.1:22963898-22971398 GCF_036320965.1 Panulirus ornatus | reverse complement strand
CCACGCTCTTTTTATTTCCACACATCTCTCTTACCGTTACGTTACTCACTCGATCAAACCACCTCACACCACACATTGTCCTCAAACATCTCATTTCCAGCACATCTATCCTCCTGCGCACAACTCTATCCATAGCCCACGCCTCGCAACCATACAACATTGTTGGAACCACTATTCCTTCAAACATACCCATTTTTGCTTTCCGAGATAATGTTCTCGACTTCCACACATTCTTCAAGGCACCCAGAATTTTCGCCCCCTCCCCCACCCTATGATCCACTTCCGCTTCCATGGTTCCATCCGCTGCCAGATCCACTCCCAGATATCTAAAACACTTCACTTCCTCCAGTTTTTCTCCATTCAAACTCACCTCCCAATTGACTTGACCCTCAACCCTACTGTACCTAATAACCTTGCTCTTATTCACATTTACTCTTAACTTTCTTCTTCCACACACTTTACCAAACTCAGTCACCAGCTTCTGCAGTTTCTCACATGAGTCAGCCACCAGCGCTGTATCATCAGCGAACAACAACTGACTCACTTCCCAAGCTCTCTCATCCCCAACAGACTTCATACTTGCCCCTCTTTCCAAAACTCTTGCATTTACCTCCCTAACAACCCCATCCATAAACAAATTAAACAACCATGGAGACATCACACACCCCTGCCGCAAACCTACATTCACTGAGAACCAATCACTTTCCTCTCTTCCTACATGTACACATGCCTTACATCCTCGATAAAAACTTTTCACTGCTTCTAACAACTTTCCTCCCACACCATATATTCTTAATACCTTCCTCAGAGCATCTCTATCAACTCTATCATATGCCTTAACGCTATGTTTAAAGAGAGAGAGAGAGAGAGAGAGAGAGAGAGAGAGAGAGAGAGAGAGAGAGAGAGAGAGAGAGAGAGAGAGAGAGAGAGAGAGAGAGAGAGAGAGAGAGAGAGAGAGAGAGAGAGAGAGAGAGGGGAAGGGGGATCGGGAAGGACTTAGAGAAGGAATGCCGGCACGTGCAAGAGACGCGTGTGGCGTGAGCAAGTTGGGAGATGGTCAGATTAGAAAGAGCAGCGAGTGGTGGGATGATGAAGTAAAGTTGAGAGTGAAAAGTAACAGAGTGGGCTCTGTGTAATGCTAACAAGGAAGGAGAGCAAATAATTGGGAGACGTAAAAGAGAAAGCGGTGGGAGGTAAAGCGGTGGGAGCAGGGGTTGAAAAAGAGAGCATATATATATATATATATATATATATATATATATATATATATATATATATATATATATATATATATATATATATATATATATATCCCTGGGGATAGGGGAGAAAGAATACTTCCCACGTATTCCCTGCGTGTTGTAGAAGGCGACTAAAAGGGAAGGGAGCGGGGGGCTGGAAATCCTCCCCTCTCATTTTTTTTTCTATTTTTCCAAAAGAAGGAACAGAGAAGGGGGCCAGGTGAGGATATTCCCTCAAAGGCCCAGTCCTCTGTTCTTAACGCTATCGCGGGAAATGGCGAATGGTATGAAAGAAAGAAATATATATATATATATATATATATATATATATATATATATATATATATATATATATATATATATATATATATATATATATATATATATGCGTGTGTGTGTGTGTAGGTGAAATCGCAATTCTTTGGTTCAGGTAATTTTGACTAAGTAATTATTCTATACATGTAGTACTACATGCTTCACGGAGACGATCCGCCTCATCAGGTGCAAACAGTTCATAAACTTTCTTAAATCTCAACACCAATACAAAACTTCGTCTCTTCTCTGCCGTGCCAGAATGGCAGAGACAAAATGTTTACGGTGGTGTTGGGACTTCAAAAATCTTAATGAGTTATTTGCACCTGATGAGGTGGATTGTCTCCGTGCAACATGTAGTGATGCATGTATAGAATAATTACTTGTTAATCAAAATTATCTGAAAGAATTACGATTTCATATATATATATATATATATATATATATATATATATATATATATATATATATATATATATATATATATATATATATATATATATATAGATAGATAGATAGATAGATAGATAGATAGATAGATAGATAGATAGATATTCTAAATAATCTTACCATTGTGCGCCCGAGTCGAACTTAGGCTACCGAGAATGTGGATCGCTTGCCGCTGGACCGGCAGCTCTCTTGAGCTGGTACGGCTACCGCTCTAGGATTCCCGCCCACACACAATAGGTGCGCAGGATAAATGATCGAATTGCAGAAACCAGGGGGCAAGAGTGTGGGCGGCTTGTCTCACTCTACGGGCTAGGGTTTGGGTGGATGGGCAGGACGGAGCTTTGAGAGGTAAATAATTCCAAAATACACTGATAACACGAATCTGAAGCCGACTCCGAAAAAAATTTTAAAAAAGTCAGTGTGAAAAGGGTAAAAGTTTGAGAGGAAATGTGAACAAAAGCAGGCAATGACGCACAGCACGGGGATAAGACTGGAGGGGTTTTTTGTGTAAGTTTGAATATAAAGGGACTTTGGGAGGATCCAGAGTGCTTTAAATACTAGGAGGGGACATACCAGCGGGGGGAAAACTGGGGGGCTCAAGTGACTCTTAGAGTGAGAGAGGATTAAGATCCAAAAGGAAACTTTTTAAGGGTACGTGTTCAAGCCACTGAGCATTGTTGTTTAGGCATATATAACTTTGCTGAAGGAAATTGGGTTAGACCCGACAGTGATGTGTGGAAGTGAGTTTTTATGCAATGAATGTAAATGAAATAAAAGAATATAAGTTTTTGTAAAGAAAACCCAAAAGGTTTTGTAGTGTGAGTCGGGTTAAACTGGGAAAAGGAAATGGCAATGTAAGATAAATTTTTGGTAGTAAACGCAGTATGATAGAGAAAGCTGATCCAACTGGCTGGAAATAGTTCGGGCCCATATGAGGAAGTTGAAAGAAGAAGGATTTAAACTGACAGGGGTATTTTGTCAGAAAAAATGAAGGAGAAAGAGGAAGACCCCAAAGGGATGGAAGGTTGGAGTAAAGAAGGCTTAGGGGTACGGGGCCTGAGCTTTCAGGAGGGTGGAACGTGCGCTGGCTAGAATGAATTGGATTCATAAAGTATATGAGGGCCCCAGTTTGTCAATGGGCTGAACTAGAACAATAAAGTGGTTAAGGTTAAACCATGGAAACGCCCTCTGGATTTGATTGTGGATGGTAGGTTCTGGTGTCAAGGTTTTTGCATGATTGCTGAAGAGTAGAAGTGTGCAACTAAAGCTGATGTTTCGTTTGTTCATAATGTTACCCTCGCTAAAGCTAAAGAGGTTTATTAAGCATAAAAAAAAATAAACTCACACACACACACACACACACACACAACACCAAACACACACACACAACACACACACACACAAAGCACAAAACCTAAAACAAACAGAGAAAAAGGCAAATCAATGAATCCCTTATGTAAGGGTCAATTTGATCTTTTTTTTTCTGCAGAAGGCATGATAAAAGGGGCTAATAAAATATAGGAATTGGGTACGGCTACACCATATTTCTTTCCTTTTTTACCACAAAAAGTAGGATCAAGAGATGGAAACAAAAATCCCGCAGTTTTTTCCCCTGTAGATTTTGAAACTTTTGTGGTGTCACGAGGATAATGTATGTCATTTTCTGGAGAGGAAATGTGTACGTGGTATTCCATGTACTGTCTCTGTTTAGACCTGTGGATGAGGGATACACAGAGATCCATATCGCCAGAACTGGGAAGGATAATTTACTGGGGTTTTGCCCCGGGCTGCACTAAAGTGGGCTCACTTTTAGTCGTTGATGGATCGTGTTGGAGCAGCGGTAGAGTAAACCCAGCACGTTGACAACACTATTTGGGGAGGGGGCTTTTCTGGGGTGGAGCACTTGTGTGGCGCAGGGGTCAAAGCCGGAAGCCAGGGAATTTTATAAAGCCAGGGAGATGGAAGAACCTGAACGTAATGATAATAATAACAATAATAATGATGGTGATAAAAAATGATAACATAATGATAATATAATGATGATAATAATGATAATATAATGATAAAACTAAGATGGTAATAAGATGAAAAATGATAATGAAAGATTTATGAAAAATAATAATAAAATAATAAATAATAATAATAATAATAATAATAATGATAATAATAATAATGATTTTTTTTTTTTTTTATTTTACTTTCGCTGTCTCCCGCTTTTTCGAGGTAGCCCCCCCCCGGAAACAGACTAAAGAAATGGCCCAACCCCCCCATAACCTTTTAAAAATACATACGTCCACAAAACGCAAATATTCATACCACACAGCTTTCCATGGTTTACCCCCAGACGCTTCACATGGCCCTTGCTTCAATTCACTTGACAGCACGTCAACCCGGGAACCACATCGCTCCCAATTCCCCTCTATTTTTCCTTGCCCTCCCGGCTCCTTTCACCCTCCTGCATGTTCAAGGCCCCGATCACACAAAATCTTTTTCCCCTCCACTTTTCCCCAAAACCCCCAATTTGGCTCCCTCTTCTCCTTGTTCCCTCCACCTCCGACACATATTTTCCTCCCTTGGGCAACTTTCCTCACTCATCCTCTCCATGTGCCCAAAACCCCTCAAAACACCCCTTCTGCTCTCTCAACCACGCTCTTTTTATTTCCACACCTCCTCTTACCCTTACGTTTAACTCACTCGATCAAACCACCTCACACCACACATTGTCCTCAAACATCTCATTTCCAGCACATCCATCCTCCTGCGCACAACTCTATCCATAGCCCACGCCTCGCAACCATACAACATTGTTGGAACCACTATTCCTTCAAACATACCCATTTTTGCTTTCCGAGATAATGTTCTCGACTTCCACACATTCTTCAAGGCCCCCAGGATTTTCGCCCCCTCCCCCACCCTATGATCCACTTCCGCTTCCATGGTTCCATCCGCTGCCAGATCCACTCCCAGATATCTAAAACACTTCACTTCCTCCAGTTTTTCTCCATTCAAACTCACCTCCCAATTGACTTGACCCTCAACCCTACTGTACCTAATAACCTTGCTCTTATTCACATTTACTCTTAACTTTCTTCTTCCACACACTTTTCCAAACTCAGTCACCAGCTTCTGCAGTTTCTCACATGAATCAGCCACCAGCGCTGTATCATCAGCGAACAACAACTGACTCACTTCCCAAGCTCTCTCATCCCCAACAGACTTCATACTTGCCCCTCTTTCCAAAACTCTTGCATTTACCTCCCTAACAACCCCATCCATAAACAAATCAAACAACCATGGAGACATCACACACCCCTGCCGCAAACCTACATTCACTGAGAACCAATCACTTTCCTCTCTTCCTACACGTACACATGCCTTACATCCTCGATAAAAACTTTTCACTGCTTCTAACAACTTGCCTCCCACACCATATATTCTTAATACCTTCCACAGAGCATCTCTATCAACTCTATCATATGCCTTCTCCAGATCCATAAATGCTACATACAAATCCATTTGCTTTTCTAAGTATTTCTCACATACATTCTTCAAAGCAAACACCTGATCCACACATCCTCTACCACTTCTGAAACCACACTGCTCTTCCCCAATCTGATGCTCTGTACATGCCTTCACCCTCTCAATCAATACCCTCCCATATAATTTACCAGGAATACTCAACAAACTTATACCTCTGTAATTTGAGCACTCACTCTTATCCCCTTTGCCTTTGTACAATGGCACTATGCACGCGTTCCGCCAATCCTCAGGCACCTCACCATGAGTCATACATACATTAAATAACCTTACCAACCAGTCAACAATACAGTCACCCCCTTTTTTAATAAATTCCACTGCAATACCATCCAAACCTGCTGCCTTGCCGGCTTTCATCTTCCGCAAAGCTTTCACTACCTCTTCTCTGTTTACCAAATCATTTTCCCTAACCCTCTCACTTTGCACACCACCTCGACCAAAACACCCTATATCTGCCACTCTATCATCAAACACATTCAACAAACCTTCAAAATACTCACTCCATCTCCTTCTCACATCACCACTACTTGTTATCACCTCTCCATTTGCGCCCTTCACTGATGTTCCCATTTGCTCCCTTGTCTTACGCACTTTATTTACCTCCTTCCAGAACATCTTTTTATTCTACCCTAAAAAATTTTAAAGATACTCTCCCTCACCCCAACTCTCATTTGCCCTTTTTTCCAAACCCCTTGCACCTTTTTCTTTGGGCCTCCTTCTTTTCTTTTACATCTCCCACTCAATTGCATTTTTTTCCCTGCAAAAATCGTCCAAATGCCTCTCTCTTCTCTTTCACTAATACTCCCCTTTCTTCATCCCACCACTCACTACCCTTTCTAATCAACCCACCTCCCACTCCTTCTCAGGGCCCAAAGCATCTTTTGGCGCAATCCATCACTGATTCCCTAAAAAACATCCCAGTCCTCCCCCCCCTCCCCTTAAAAATTTTTCCCTTGTTCTCACCTTTTTTCCATTCTGTACTCAGTCTCTCCTGGTACTTCCTCACACAGGTCTCCTTCTCAAGCTCACTACTCTCACCACCCTCTTCCACCCCCAAAATTTTACTCTTCTTTTCTGAAGAAAACCCATAATAATATGAATAATAAATATAATAATAATAAAATAATAATAATAATAATAATAAAAAAAATAATAATAAAATTATAAAAATTAAAAAAATAATAATATAAAATGATAATAATAACAATAAAAATGATAATAATAATAACAATAAGATAATGATAAGTAATGATCATAATAAAATAAAATATGGGGGAAATGATAATAAAGATGATAATAAAGTAATGATAAAATAATAATGATAATAATATGAGATGATAATGATAATGAAATAATGATAATGATAAAGCAGCAATATTTAAAAATAAAGATAATGAAAAATAAATTTAAAGATACTGAAAAAATAATAATTTTAGGTCTGTATAGAAAGACTTCGATTCTTTTGTAATATCATTTGTATCATGCATTGATACGATTTTTTTACTAACCCTATTATCAAGTTGTGGATTCCCTTTAAATTTTTTCAAATTAACGATTTCTGTTTCCACAATCTTTAATAATGATTTAAAAATGTTGATATTTCTAAGTAAATATATTTCGCATTTGACAATGGGAGAGGATATAGGGGACTACGAATATGTTGGGAATAGGACGGCGATGTTTGGGAATAAGGTACTGCAGTGTTGGGGAAAAATAGGTACGTGCGAATGTTGGGGAATATAGGTACGTAAAAGAATTTGGGGAATAAAAGGTACGTACGAATTTGGGGAAATAGCGTACGATAGTTGGGGAATATAGGGACGTACGATTCATAAAGAGAATCTTCATACATCTTTTGGACCCATATCACAAATTTTAGAGAGTGGTTCGAGGAGTGTGAGGGAGACGAGGACATCACGCGAATTGCCGTGTTTTCCCGACCTGGAACCGTCCCCACACT